>NC_047038.1:0-10000 GCF_011762595.2 Tursiops truncatus
ACCCTAACCCTAACCCTAACCCTAACCCTAACCCTAACCCTAACCCTAACCCTAACCCTAACCCTAACCCTAACCCTAACCCTAACCCTAACCCTAACCCTAACCCTAACCCTAACCCTAACCCTAACCCTAACCCTAACCCTAACCCTAACCCTAACCCTAACCCTAACCCTAACCCTAACCCTAACCCTAACCCTAACCCTAACCCTAACCCTAACCCTAACCCTAACCCTAACCCTAACCCTAACCCTAACCCTAACCCTAACCCTAACCCTAACCCTAACCCTAACCCTAACCCTAACCCTAACCCTAACCCTAACCCTAACCCTAACCCTAACCCTAACCCTAACCCTAACCCTAACCCTAACCCTAACCCTAACCCTAACCTAACCCTAACCCTAACCCTAACCCTAACCCTAACCCTAACCCTAACCCTAACCCTAACCCTAACCCTAACCCTAACCCTAACCCTAACCCTAACCCTACCCTAACCCTAACCCTAACCCTAACCCTAACCCTAACCCTAACCCTAACCCTAACCCTAACCCTAACCCTAACCCTAACCCTAACCCTAACCCTAACCCTAACCCTAACCCTAACCCTAACCCTAACCCTAACCCTAACCCTAACCCTAACCCTAACCCTAACCCTAACCCTAACCCTAACCCTAACCCTAACCCTAACCCTAACCCTAACCTAACCCTAACCCTAACCCTAACCCTAACCCTAACCCTAACCCTAACCCTAACCCTAACCCTAACCCTAACCCTAACCCTAACCCTAACCCTAACCCTAACCCTAACCCTAACCCTAACCCTAACCCTAACCCTAACCCTAACCCTAACCCTAACCCTAACCCTAACCCTAACCCTAACCCTAACCCTAACCCTAACCCTAACCCTAACCCTAACCCTAACCCTAACCCTAACCCTAACCCTAACCCTAACCCTAACCCTAACCCTAACCCTAACCCTAACCCTAACCCTAACCCTAACCCTAACCCTAACCCTAACCCTAACCCTAACCCTAACCCTAACCCTAACCCTAACCCTAACCCTAACCCTAACCCTAACCCTAACCCTAACCCTAACCCTAACCCTAACCCTAACCCTAACCCTAACCCTAACCCTAACCCTAACCCTAACCCTAACCCTAACCCTAACCCTAACCCTAACCCTAACCCTAACCCTAACCCTAACCCTAACCCTAACCCTAACCCTAACCCTAACCCTAACCCTAACCCTAACCCTAACCCTAACCCTAACCCTAACCCTAACCCTAACCCTAACCCTAACCCTAACCCTAACCCTAACCCTAACCCTAACCCTAACCCTAACCCTAACCCTAACCCTAACCCTAACCCTAACCCTAACCCTAACCCTAACCCTAACCCTAACCCTAACCCTAACCCTAACCCTAACCCTAACCCTAACCCTAACCCTAACCCTAACCCTAACCCTAACCCTAACCCTAACCCTAACCCTAACCCTAACCCTAACCCTAACCCTAACCCTAACCCTAACCCTAACCCTAACCCTAACCCTAACCCTAACCCTAACCCTAACCCTAACCCTAACCCTAACCCTAACCCTAACCCTAACCCTAACCCTAACCCTAACCCTAACCCTAACCCTAACCCTAACCCTAACCCTAACCCTAACCCTAACCCTAACCCTAACCCTAACCCTAACCCTAACCCTAACCCTAACCCTAACCCTAACCCTAACCCTAACCCTAACCCTAACCCTAACCCTAACCCTAACCCTAACCCTAACCCTAACCCTAACCCTAACCCTAACCCTAACCCTAACCCTAACCCTAACCCTAACCCTAACCCTAACCCTAACCCTAACCCTAACCCTAACCCTAACCCTAACCCTAACCCTAACCCTAACCCTAACCCTAACCCTAACCCTAACCCTAACCCTAACCCTAACCCTAACCCTAACCCTAACCCTAACCCTAACCCTAACCCTAACCCTAACCCTAACCCTAACCCTAACCCTAACCCTAACCCTAACCCTAACCCTAACCCTAACCCTAACCCTAACCCTAACCCTAACCCTAACCCTAACCCTAACCCTAACCCTAACCCTAACCCTAACCCTAACCCTAACCCTAACCCTAACCCTAACCCTAACCCTAACCCTAACCCTAACCCTAACCCTAACCCTAACCCTAACCCTAACCCTAACCCTAACCCTAACCCTAACCCTAACCCTAACCCTAACCCTAACCCTAACCCTAACCCTAACCCTAACCCTAACCCTAACCCTAACCCTAACCCTAACCCTAACCCTAACCCTAACCCTAACCCTAACCCTAACCCTAACCCTAACCCTAACCCTAACCCTAACCCTAACCCTAACCCTAACCCTAACCCTAACCCTAACCCTAACCCTAACCCTAACCCTAACCCTAACCCTAACCCTAACCCTAACCCTAACCCTAACCCTAACCCTAACCCTAACCCTAACCCTAACCCTAACCCTAACCCTAACCCTAACCCTAACCCTAACCCTAACCCTAACCCTAACCCTAACCCTAACCCTAACCCTAACCCTAACCCTAACCCTAACCCTAACCCTAACCCTAACCCTAACCCTAACCCTAACCCTAACCCTAACCCTAACCCTAACCCTAACCCTAACCCTAACCCTAACCCTAACCCTAACCCTAACCCTAACCCTAACCCTAACCCTAACCCTAACCCTAACCCTAACCCTAACCCTAACCCTAACCCTAACCCTAACCCTAACCCTAACCCTAACCCTAACCCTAACCCTAACCCTAACCCTAACCCTAACCCTAACCCTAACCCTAACCCTAACCCTAACCCTAACCCTAACCCTAACCCTAACCCTAACCCTAACCCTAACCCTAACCCTAACCCTAACCCTAACCCTAACCCTAACCCTAACCCTAACCCTAACCCTAACCCTAACCCTAACCCTAACCCTAACCCTAACCCTAACCCTAACCCTAACCCTAACCCTAACCCTAACCCTAACCCTAACCCTAACCCTAACCCTAACCCTAACCCTAACCCTAACCCTAACCCTAACCCTAACCCTAACCCTAACCCTAACCCTAACCCTAACCCTAACCCTAACCCTAACCCTAACCCTAACCCTAACCCTAACCCTAACCCTAACCCTAACCCTAACCCTAACCCTAACCCTAACCCTAACCCTAACCCTAACCCTAACCCTAACCCTAACCCTAACCCTAACCCTAACCCTAACCCTAACCCTAACCCTAACCCTAACCCTAACCCTAACCCTAACCCTAACCCTAACCCTAACCCTAACCCTAACCCTAACCCTAACCCTAACCCTAACCCTAACCCTAACCCTAACCCTAACCCTAACCCTAACCCTAACCCTAACCCTAACCCTAACCCTAACCCTAACCCTAACCCTAACCCTAACCCTAACCCTAACCCTAACCCTAACCCTAACCCTAACCCTAACCCTAACCCTAACCCTAACCCTAACCCTAACCCTAACCCTAACCCTAACCCTAACCCTAACCCTAACCCTAACCCTAACCCTAACCCTAACCCTAACCCTAACCCTAACCCTAACCCTAACCCTAACCCTAACCCTAACCCTAACCCTAACCCTAACCCTAACCCTAACCCTAACCCTAACCCTAACCCTAACCCTAACCCTAACCCTAACCCTAACCCTAACCCTAACCCTAACCCTAACCCTAACCCTAACCCTAACCCTAACCCTAACCCTAACCCTAACCCTAACCCTAACCCTAACCCTAACCCTAACCCTAACCCTAACCCTAACCCTAACCCTAACCCTAACCCTAACCCTAACCCTAACCCTAACCCTAACCCTAACCCTAACCCTAACCCTAACCCTAACCCTAACCCTAACCCTAACCCTAACCCTAACCCTAACCCTAACCCTAACCCTAACCCTAACCCTAACCCTAACCCTAACCCTAACCCTAACCCTAACCCTAACCCTAACCCTAACCCTAACCCTAACCCTAACCCTAACCCTAACCCTAACCCTAACCCTAACCCTAACCCTAACCCTAACCCTAACCCTAACCCTAACCCTAACCCTAACCCTAACCCTAACCCTAACCCTAACCCTAACCCTAACCCTAACCCTAACCCTAACCCTAACCCTAACCCTAACCCTAACCCTAACCCTAACCCTAACCCTAACCCTAACCCTAACCCTAACCCTAACCCTAACCCTAACCCTAACCCTAACCCTAACCCTAACCCTAACCCTAACCCTAACCCTAACCCTAACCCTAACCCTAACCCTAACCCTAACCCTAACCCTAACCCTAACCCTAACCCTAACCCTAACCCTAACCCTAACCCTAACCCTAACCCTAACCCTAACCCTAACCCTAACCCTAACCCTAACCCTAACCCTAACCCTAACCCTAACCCTAACCCTAACCCTAACCCTAACCCTAACCCTAACCCTAACCCTAACCCTAACCCTAACCCTAACCCTAACCCTAACCCTAACCCTAACCCTAACCCTAACCCTAACCCTAACCCTAACCCTAACCCTAACCCTAACCCTAACCCTAACCCTAACCCTAACCCTAACCCTAACCCTAACCCTAACCCTAACCCTAACCCTAACCCTAACCCTAACCCTAACCCTAACCCTAACCCTAACCCTAACCCTAACCCTAACCCTAACCCTAACCCTAACCCTAACCCTAACCCTAACCCTAACCCTAACCCTAACCCTAACCCTAACCCTAACCCTAACCCTAACCCTAACCCTAACCCTAACCCTAACCCTAACCCTAACCCTAACCCTAACCCTAACCCTAACCCTAACCCTAACCCTAACCCTAACCCTAACCCTAACCCTAACCCTAACCCTAACCCTAACCCTAACCCTAACCCTAACCCTAACCCTAACCCTAACCCTAACCCTAACCCTAACCCTAACCCTAACCCTAACCCTAACCCTAACCCTAACCCTAACCCTAACCCTAACCCTAACCCTAACCCTAACCCTAACCCTAACCCTAACCCTAACCCTAACCCTAACCCTAACCCTAACCCTAACCCTAACCCTAACCCTAACCCTAACCCTAACCCTAACCCTAACCCTAACCCTAACCCTAACCCTAACCCTAACCCTAACCCTAACCCTAACCCTAACCCTAACCCTAACCCTAACCCTAACCCTAACCCTAACCCTAACCCTAACCCTAACCCTAACCCTAACCCTAACCCTAACCCTAACCCTAACCCTAACCCTAACCCTAACCCTAACCCTAACCCTAACCCTAACCCTAACCCTAACCCTAACCCTAACCCTAACCCTAACCCTAACCCTAACCCTAACCCTAACCCTAACCCTAACCCTAACCCTAACCCTAACCCTAACCCTAACCCTAACCCTAACCCTAACCCTAACCCTAACCCTAACCCTAACCCTAACCCTAACCCTAACCCTAACCCTAACCCTAACCCTAACCCTAACCCTAACCCTAACCCTAACCCTAACCCTAACCCTACCCTAACCCTAACCCTAACCCTAACCCTAACCCTAACCCTAACCCTAACCCTAACCCTAACCCTAACCCTAACCCTAACCCTAACCCTAACCCTAACCCTAACCCTAACCCTAACCCTAACCCTAACCCTAACCCTAACCCTAACCCTAACCCTAACCCTAACCCTAACCCTAACCCTAACCCTAACCCTAACCCTAACCCTAACCCTAACCCTAACCCTAACCCTAACCCTAACCCTAACCCTAACCCTAACCCTAACCCTAACCCTAACCCTAACCCTAACCCTAACCCTAACCCTAACCCTAACCCTAACCCTAACCCTAACCCTAACCCTAACCCTAACCCTAACCCTAACCCTAACCCTAACCCTAACCCTAACCCTAACCCTAACCCTAACCCTAACCCTAACCCTAACCCTAACCCTAACCCTAACCCTAACCCTAACCCTAACCCTAACCCTAACCCTAACCCTAACCCTAACCCTAACCCTAACCCTAACCCTAACCCTAACCCTAACCCTAACCCTAACCCTAACCCTAACCCTAACCCTAACCCTAACCCTAACCCTAACCCTAACCCTAACCCTAACCCTAACCCTAACCCTAACCCTAACCCTAACCCTAACCCTAACCCTAACCCTAACCCTAACCCTAACCCTAACCCTAACCCTAACCCTAACCCTAACCCTAACCCTAACCCTAACCCTAACCCTAACCCTAACCCTAACCCTAACCCTAACCCTAACCCTAACCCTAACCCTAACCCTAACCCTAACCCTAACCCTAACCCTAACCCTAACCCTAACCCTAACCCTAACCCTAACCCTAACCCTAACCCTAACCCTAACCCTAACCCTAACCCTAACCCTAACCCTAACCCTAACCCTAACCCTAACCCTAACCCTAACCCTAACCCTAACCCTAACCCTAACCCTAACCCTAACCCTAACCCTAACCCTAACCCTAACCCTAACCCTAACCCTAACCCTAACCCTAACCCTAACCCTAACCCTAACCCTAACCCTAACCCTAACCCTAACCCTAACCCTAACCCTAACCCTAACCCTAACCCTAACCCTAACCCTAACCCTAACCCTAACCCTAACCCTAACCCTAACCCTAACCCTAACCCTAACCCTAACCCTAACCCTAACCCTAACCCTAACCCTAACCCTAACCCTAACCCTAACCCTAACCCTAACCCTAACCCTAACCCTAACCCTAACCCTAACCCTAACCCTAACCCTAACCCTAACCCTAACCCTAACCCTAACCCTAACCCTAACCCTAACCCTAACCCTAACCCTAACCCTAACCCTAACCCTAACCCTAACCCTAACCCTAACCCTAACCCTAACCCTAACCCTAACCCTAACCCTAACCCTAACCCTAACCCTAACCCTAACCCTAACCCTAACCCTAACCCTAACCCTAACCCTAACCCTAACCCTAACCCTAACCCTAACCCTAACCCTAACCCTAACCCTAACCCTAACCCTAACCCTAACCCTAACCCTAACCCTAACCCTAACCCTAACCCTAACCCTAACCCTAACCCTAACCCTAACCCTAACCCTAACCCTAACCCTAACCCTAACCCTAACCCTAACCCTAACCCTAACCCTAACCCTAACCCTAACCCTAACCCTAACCCTAACCCTAACCCTAACCCTAACCCTAACCCTAACCCTAACCCTAACCCTAACCCTAACCCTAACCCTAACCCTAACCCTAACCCTAACCCTAACCCTAACCCTAACCCTAACCCTAACCCTAACCCTAACCCTAACCCTAACCCTAACCCTAACCCTAACCCTAACCCTAACCCTAACCCTAACCCTAACCCTAACCCTAACCCTAACCCTAACCCTAACCCTAACCCTAACCCTAACCCTAACCCTAACCCTAACCCTAACCCTAACCCTAACCCTAACCCTAACCCTAACCCTAACCCTAACCCTAACCCTAACCCTAACCCTAACCTAACCCTAACCCTAACCCTAACCCTAACCCTAACCCTAACCCTAACCCTAACCCTAACCCTAACCCTAACCCTAACCCTAACCCTAACCCTAACCCTAACCCTAACCCTAACCCTAACCCTAACCCTAACCCTAACCCTAACCCTAACCCTAACCCTAACCCTAACCCTAACCCTAACCCTAACCCTAACCCTAACCCTAACCCTAACCCTAACCCTAACCCTAACCCTAACCCTAACCCTAACCCTAACCCTAACCCTAACCCTAACCCTAACCCTAACCCTAACCCTAACCCTAACCCTAACCCTAACCCTAACCCTAACCCTAACCCTAACCCTAACCCTAACCCTAACCCTAACCCTAACCCTAACCCTAACCCTAACCCTAACCCTAACCCTAACCCTAACCCTAACCCTAACCCTAACCCTAACCCTAACCCTAACCCTAACCCTAACCCTAACCCTAACCCTAACCCTAACCCTAACCCTAACCCTAACCCTAACCCTAACCCTAACCCTAACCCTAACCCTAACCCTAACCCTAACCCTAACCCTAACCCTAACCCTAACCCTAACCCTAACCCTAACCCTAACCCTAACCCTAACCCTAACCCTAACCCTAACCCTAACCCTAACCCTAACCCTAACCCTAACCCTAACCCTAACCCTAACCCTAACCCTAACCCTAACCCTAACCCTAACCCTAACCCTAACCCTAACCCTAACCCTAACCCTAACCCTAACCCTAACCCTAACCCTAACCCTAACCCTAACCCTAACCCTAACCCTAACCCTAACCCTAACCCTAACCCTAACCCTAACCCTAACCCTAACCCTAACCCTAACCCTAACCCTAACCCTAACCCTAACCCTAACCCTAACCCTAACCCTAACCCTAACCCTAACCCTAACCCTAACCCTAACCCTAACCCTAACCCTAACCCTAACCCTAACCCTAACCCTAACCCTAACCCTAACCCTAACCCTAACCCTAACCCTAACCCTAACCCTAACCCTAACCCTAACCCTAACCCTAACCCTAACCCTAACCCTAACCCTAACCCTAACCCTAACCCTAACCCTAACCCTAACCCTAACCCTAACCCTAACCCTAACCCTAACCCTAACCCTAACCCTAACCCTAACCCTAACCCTAACCCTAACCCTAACCCTAACCCTAACCCTAACCCTAACCCTAACCCTAACCCTAACCCTAACCCTAACCCTAACCCTAACCCTAACCCTAACCCTAACCCTAACCCTAACCCTAACCCTAACCCTAACCCTAACCCTAACCCTAACCCTAACCCTAACCCTAACCCTAACCCTAACCCTAACCCTAACCCTAACCCTAACCCTAACCCTAACCCTAACCCTAACCCTAACCCTAACCCTAACCCTAACCCTAACCCTAACCCTAACCCTAACCCTAACCCTAACCCTAACCCTAACCCTAACCCTAACCCTAACCCTAACCCTAACCCTAACCCTAACCCTAACCCTAACCCTAACCCTAACCCTAACCCTAACCCTAACCCTAACCCTAACCCTAACCCTAACCCTAACCCTAACCCTAACCCTAACCCTAACCCTAACCCTAACCCTAACCCTAACCCTAACCCTAACCCTAACCCTAACCCTAACCCTAACCCTAACCCTAACCCTAACCCTAACCCTAACCCTAACCCTAACCCTAACCCTAACCCTAACCCTAACCCTAACCCTAACCCTAACCCTAACCCTAACCCTAACCCTAACCCTAACCCTAACCCTAACCCTAACCCTAACCCTAACCCTAACCCTAACCCTAACCCTAACCCTAACCCTAACCCTAACCCTAACCCTAACCCTAACCCTAACCCTAACCCTAACCCTAACCCTAACCCTAACCCTAACCCTAACCCTAACCCTAACCCTAACCCTAACCCTAACCCTAACCCTAACCCTAACCCTAACCCTAACCCTAACCCTAACCCTAACCCTAACCCTAACCCTAACCCTAACCCTAACCCTAACCCTAACCCTAACCCTAACCCTAACCCTAACCCTAACCCTAACCCTAACCCTAACCCTAACCCTAACCCTAACCCTAACCCTAACCCTAACCCTAACCCTAACCCTAACCCTAACCCTAACCCTAACCCTAACCCTAACCCTAACCCTAACCCTAACCCTAACCCTAACCCTAACCCTAACCCTAACCCTAACCCTAACCCTAACCCTAACCCTAACCCTAACCCTAACCCTAACCCTAACCCTAACCCTAACCCTAACCCTAACCCTAACCCTAACCCTAACCCTAACCCTAACCCTAACCCTAACCCTAACCCTAACCCTAACCCTAACCCTAACCCTAACCCTAACCCTAACCCTAACCCTAACCCTAACCCTAACCCTAACCCTAACCCTAACCCTAACCCTAACCCTAACCCTAACCCTAACCCTAACCCTAACCCTAACCCTAACCCTAACCCTAACCCTAACCCTAACCCTAACC